>NC_053125.1:35409803-35440574 GCF_010015445.1 Perca fluviatilis
ATCAGGATATGACTGATCCTCTCCCACATAGGTCACCTTCCTGTTGTTGTCAGACAGTTTGAGGTATCTGTTTATTGTGTTTGTGTCCAGTTCCAGTTCACAGACATCTGATGGAGAGAAACAGACACAATACAGCTGCAGGTTATCATCTGTTGATTTATTAACAACTTTACTGACAATTACTGAAAGAAAATCATTTAAACTTTCTCATTCAGCTGTGAATGATGTTTAACAAACTTTAACTTCAACAATCCAGTTATAACAATTCATTCAGTTTTTTAAATACATCTGATGGTGATTTACAGATTTACAGCTGTGTAGACTGATGTGACGGGCTGCCGTCACGGTAGCGATGCGCTACCTATTTTATATCTCAAAGACTGAGTGTAAATGATGCCTGTGTATGTATGTTTAGCGTGTCAATATGTTCTGTTACTTATCACACTATATTCAAATCATCTGTTAAACTAGCCATTCATCAAATTCCCCACAGTAATCCCGTAGCTTTCTTGTGTACATATTTAACATCCAATACTGCGGTGATTTATAGGCTATAGCTACATCCATCAATACATCATTCTCTATTGTTTAAAACCATACTGTTTATTTCACAAACATGACCAGTTATAATAATCATGCAAAACTTGTGTCTTTGTTAACTAGTGTCTGTTTATTGAGTTTAAAAGCTAATAGAGGGTAACATGATCTTTGTCTTACCAGCATGTGCTCTCTTTGTTATAAGGGAAAGTTTGCCGCGGGTTTAAATTACTCTATACGACTTCCGGGGTAACAGGAAGTGACATGGATTTTAAGTAATACATTTGTTAGCCATCAAAATGTCTAGTGACTTTGTCTAATTTGAATATGAATCTTATAAATTATATTCTGTAAATGTCTAGCTTCATAGATACATTAATTTTGGCTGTATGGAGCCTTTACTGTCTATTCACCTGAGCCACCCCTGCATTGTATTGTTGTGTTGGTATGTTCCAATTTGAGGGGCGGACTTCAGCTATATAGAGTAGCAGTTGTATTTGCTCGAGATAGAGAGCTTGAGGAAAATCTGAGGAAGGAGGATGTAAGGGCGTTTTCACACCTGTAGTTTGTTTGTTTTGGTCCGAATCAGTTGGTGAATTAGTAAACTTGGAGCAATTTGCCCTTGGTCAGTTTGTTTTGGTTTCACACCTGGAAAAATCCAAGAGTACCAAAATGCGTCACTACATATCAGGCAAGAACGTCCAGCCCTCTTATTGGTCGGATATGTTTGGGGGCGGGAGCAAGAAAGTTAATATATAATAACATCTGGTTTGACCACGGAGATACGAGTGATGGACGGCAAGCTTGACTGCCATCTATTTCTGTGATAGAAACACTGCAAGCTGCTACAGTTTGCTGCTCTGCTGAATCCCAGATTGCTAAACACACCTGAGTACAGGAGACATTAGCTCAGACTTGCCTAGTATGTATAGCTTGTGCAGTTCGAGTACGGATCACATTCTCACCACAAACGAACCGCACAGTACTCAGTACGCTTGTTTGGTCCGCTTTTGGTGCGCACCAGACTTCGATTGCCGCGTTCTCACCTGCCCTGACGAACCGCACCAACGGGACAAACAAACGCTAGTGCGATTCAACCGAACTAAAGGCTGTCTGTGTGAAAACGCCCTAAGTCTGTTGGATGCTCTCAGAGTAGTGACTTGATTTAAGGTCAATTAGGAAACAGTTTTATGTTTTTATTATGTGATTGTTTTGACTCTGAAGTCAATTTACCTTTATTTTCTTGAAAGTATATATTTTTCTGCTTTCCTTAAATTTTATAAATTTTTATATCACAATTTTGCCTCATTTGGCCTTAATTGGGATAAACAATAAAAATCCCATTTTGTCAACTTCATCTCGGACTCATCTTGATTGTTTACACCTGCTTATGACTACTCTTCGACATCTACCCTTAACAACTGAAAACACACAATCACAAAAAACAATGTTTTATTATTAAGAGTCTCTCAGCCTGTTTTCCATTTCCACCTGATCACCGGCAGCTGGCTCTAAAACGATGTGTATGCTGGTCTGAAGTCAGTGTGACGTGCAAACCTGTTTATAGAAATACCAGTTCATGTGTGAAAGTTATTTGTGGTATTTGTGCTTATGTGTCGTGCATCTGGTCCCAGGTCTCCATTCAGGGAGGAACTGGAAGGTAAATCCACCTCAACTCACTTTATTCAACATCTTTATGATATCAACTATGCCATGTTGTGTTTCAAGCCCGAACAGGCCACCTCTCCTTATGACCTGTCTCTCTTAGTTACGCTGTTATAGTTTTAGACTGCCGGGAGACTTCCTTCCTTTGACACACTGAGCTGCTCTCTCCTCTCCCTTTCTATTACCATTTGTGTGCATCCCGTTCCAGAAATGCTTGTTATTAATCCTAGCTTCTGGGGAGTTTACTCCCCGGAGTCCTTATGTTTTTTCCCCCAGCGTATTTCCTTGGAGAACGTTGGCACCAAGATCCTGGTTGCAGCTGTCGCCGTGGTCCTGCTGCACTCCCTGCTGAGCTCAGCGGTCCCTGCGAATGTCATCCTGCGTCCTGCTAAACCCTGCTGCTTCCTGCTACGTCCATCCGTGCTCTGCTGGGCCACGCTACATCCTGTAACGCCCTGCGGCGCCCTGCATCGCCCTGATATGACATGAACTACTACGACTACCATTTGAAGTCACTGTTCCATTATTAATGTGACTATTATCGTCACTGTTCATCGCATCCCCAACCGACACCGCCTACCAAGAGCCTGGGTCTGTCCCAGGTTTCTTCCCAAGAGGGAGTTTTTCCTCGCCACTGTCGCACTGCTTGCTCTTGAGGGAATTACTGCAATTGTTGGGGCTTTGTAAATTATAGAGTGTGGTCTCAACCTACTCTATCTGTAAAGTAAAGTGTTATGATTTTATACTATAAATAAAATTGAATTGAATTGAATTGTTTATGGCTTATAGTTGAACAATGATTTGTTAAAAACATCCGGAGAAAAGAAATTGAAGGAACACATCAAAGTGTATGTGTCAAACTTGTAAAGTACGAGTTTAAAAGCAGCACTTGAAGGCAACAACGCTCTTCCCCTTATATCAGTAACCTTCAAAAATGTATAATTCTATGATATTAAAACAGTGAAAGAATGCTATTTTTATATAGTTTTTATTAATGCCTTTGCCCATGTCCCATTTTTCCTGCAAAGTCACACAATTATTTACAGCAGGTAGACGTTGCTAGAGTAACACATTCTGACGGGTCACAGATTTGGCGTAAACACCGGAAAAGCCTGTGTTAGTTGTGAGTATGTAGGTAAAAGGAAGCAGTAGATTTATTTATATAGGCCTAATTGTATTTTAATTTTATTTTAGAAGTTATCTGATGTAGTTATGGCTGATATTGGGGCAGGACCATCACAGGAAAGAAGGAAATTAAACACAGAACAACTAAAAGCTAAAAGGCAAAGTGAAAGACAACGGGCAAGACCCTGAGTTATACTTGGTCGGGCTTTCAATAGATGCAGACAATAAAAGGATTGTAAATGATTTAAAACCCACCCTGAATTGGCCCTCATTTATGTAATATGCTTATTCCATTCATAAAATAATTTTACAATGCGCAATGTGGTTGTACGTCAGCAGCCAACATTAAAATACGTCCACCTTCCACTTAGCGTGAAAGTTTTGTTCCTTTCAGTCCATGTTTTTGTTGGCCTACTATTATCTGTTCACTTGTCCCCCTGTAACGTTACATGTGCGAAGCGTCCTTGGGTTTCATGAAATGTGATATAAATCAAAGTTGTTATTACATTGGGTGCTAAAACAAACTCTTAATGCTTTGGCTCGTGACACAGTGACACTGATAACGTTTTAGTTACAGTAAGTAACACTTGAAATGCAACGATTATTCTTGTAAATGAATGATTTTCCGTCTGAGCAAAACATTCATCGCAACTATGATCTCCCGTTAACGCTTACTCACAAATATACAATGGGTAATACAGCAACGTAAAGAAAAGACGTTTACAACAGCAGGTGTGGTAAAAACACTACCGCTTTTGTCCAAAGCAGCTGCCTTGAATCAACAGCCACTTTATGGCATTTTGAGCACTTTAGTTTGATATTAAGGTATATTGAGTAATTTAGTTAAATTGTTCAGTTATGAATATGTTTTCCTAAGAATGTGAAGCATACTTATTGTTGGATTGTATTTTTATGCCCTAAACGTTGTGCTTTCATTTCTGTTTGCAGAGCCTCAGGTTCACAGATTTAGTCTGAAGTGAATAAGTGCCCTGGGCATTGCTGTGTCTTCAACCTAACACAATACAGTTCAGTAAACTGATCTGTCAAGTGCATTCTGAATGATGTAGTACCAAAGATATACTGTATATTAATATCAAGAATCCGCAAATACAGTTCATTAAACTTCATCCAGTTTAGTGACAAAAGAAACAAAGTTAGCTTTATGTTGGCTTGACTGTTAATGACACATATTTATTAGTTCTGTTGGATCACTTTGTTCAGTTTGTTGTGTTTGTTGATTTTAAATTCAACATCTTTCCAGCCACACTGACAGAAAACAGATCCTGACTGAAACTCTTGAGAAATTTACCATCGTACTTCAGTCAAGAAAATGTAAAAATCTAGTGCAACATGCAGCTGAGTTCTCATGAATCAAACGTTAAACACACTCACACTTCCTCACACCAGGTCTCAGTCTCTGCAGTCCAACATGGTCCGTCCTGCAGGAAGAAACAAAGTCAGAATCAACATCATACACCTTCGCTCAGATCCTCCATTAAATATGAACTAGAGTTCATCAGTTAGCAACAGAGAAACAGTGTGAGAGCTGCTACTCTCTGTCCATCTGTCCATACCTGAGAGTGTCCAGTCTCCAGTTTGGTTCCTTAAGTCCAGCTGACAGCAGCTTCACTCCTGAGTCTCCTGGATGATTGTAGCTCAGGTCGAGCACTCTCAGGTGGGAGGGGTTGGAGCTCAGAGCTGAGGCCAAAGAAGTACAGCCTTCCCCTGACACCAGACAGCCTGACAGACTACACACACACACACACACACAGTTTAAAATTACTGTCACCAACCCTAATGGAGCATAGTGTTGGTTCAGGCAGATGTGTTTCACAGCTGTTTGTGGAAGGAACACTTTGAGGAAGAACAACAACACCTGACCGACATGCCCTCTCTGACGGAGGAAACCTAACCAAGTAATTTCACTCATATACAATATTCTAGTTCTTTCCACCTCTGCCTGATTGAAAGATGCAGACACAAAGAAACCGATGCATAGCCTCTTTTCCAAATACTTTTGGTCCAAACATTTGGGGTACAATCATAATTCCTGCATAGTCTGTTCAACATAGCTGTGATTTCTCTCATGTCGAAGCTGAAAGTGCACTATAAAAATGTCATCATTGTTTCATTTCAAATCTGGTACAGAGTCAAAATTAAATAAAGGTGTCCAAATACATATGGACCTAACTGTAATTAATATGTATAAATAACCGCTCAGAGGGTCACCATTATCAAATAATTGTAACAGTAACCTAAGAGTTTCCAGTCTGCAGTGTGGACTCGTCAGTCCAGCCGACAGCAGCTTCACTCCTGAATCCTGCAGCTCGTTGTTACTAAGGTCCAGCTCTCTCAGACTAGAGGACTGGGAGCTGAGAACTGAGGACAGGGCCTCACAGCTTCTCTCTGACAGGTTACAGCCACTTAGCCTAAAAAAGTAATCGACAAAATATTATTAATTAACATAACATATTAAATAACAATTACAAACAATGTTTGTTTTTTTCTGCATAAAGAAACTATACATTAAATCTTGATGTGTGCACGTACAGAGCTTTCTTGGAGGCTTTGACCACTGGCAGCAGGCTCAGAAGAGCCTTCTCTGAAGCAGAGTATTTCTTCAGGTCAAACATGTCCAGATCTTCTTCTGATGACAGTAAGATGAAGACCAGAGCTGACCACTGAGCAGGAGACAGTTCATCTGTGGAGAGACTTCCTGAACTCAGGAACTGTTGGATCTGCTCCACAAGAGAACGATCATCCAGTTCATTCAGACAGTGGAACAGATTGATGCTTCTCTCTGCAGACAGATTCTCACCGATCTTCTTCTTGATGTACTCAACTGTTTTCTGATTGGTCACTGAGCTATTTCCTATCTGTGTCATCAGACCTCGTAGGAGACTCTGATTGGTCTGCAGTGAAAGACCCAGGAGGAAACGGAGGAACAAGTCCAGGTGTCCATTTGGACTCTGTAAGGCCTTGTCCACAGCACTCTGGTAGATATGGGATTGTTCACGTTTGTTTCTAAGTAGAAACCTCCGGTGGGATGTTGTTTGTTCTTCTGACAGCAGGTTGACTCCAGAGTTGGTGAATGTCAGATGGACATGAAGAGCAGCCAGAAACTCCTGAACACTCAGATGGACGAAGCAGAACACCTTGTCGTGATACAGTCCTCTTTCCTCTTTAAAGATCTGTGTGAACACTCCTGAGTACACTGAGGCTGCTCTGATATCGATGCCACACTCTGTCAGGTCTGATTCATAGAAGATCAGGTTGCCTTTCTGCAGCTGTTCAAAAGCCAGTTTTCCCAGATACTTGATCATCTTCCTGCTCTTTTTATTCCAGTGTGGATCTGTCTCAGCTCCTCCGTCATACTTGATGTTCTTCACTTTGGACTGAACCACCAGGAAGTGGATGTACATCTCAGTCAGGGTCTTGGGCAGCTCTCCTCCCTCTCTGGTCTTCAACACGTCCTCCAGAACTGTAGCAGTTCCAGATCAGGGGGGGGGGGGGGGGGGGGGGGGTGGGGGGGGGGGGGGGGGGTTCGGTGTGGGAGATGAGTCTGCTGGCCTGCTCCTCATCTCTGAATTTCTTCTTGAAGTACTCCTCCTTCTGTGGGTCATTGAACCCTCTAACCTCTGTCACCATGTCAACACACTCAGGAGGGATCTGATTGGCTGCTGCAGGTCGTGTGGTTATCCAGAGGCGGGCAGAGGGAAGCAGATTCCCCCTGATGAGGTTTGTTAGCAGCACACCCACTGAGGTGGACTCTGTAACATCAGTCAGGATCTCAGTGTTGAGGAAGTCCAGAGGAAGTCGACACTCATCCAGACCGTCAAAGATGAACACAACCTGGAACTCTTCAAACCTGCAGATTCCTGCTTCTTTGGTTTCACTAAAGAAATAATCAACAAGTTCCACCAAGCTGTACTTTCTCTCTTTCAGCACATTCAGCTCTCTGAAGGTGAATGGAAATATGAACTGGATGTCCTGGTTGGCTTTACCTTCAGCCCAGTCCAAAGTGAACTTCTGTGTTAAGACTGTTTTACCGATGCCAGCCACTCCCTTTGTCAGCACTGTTCTGATTGGTTCATCACTTCTACGTGAGACTTTAAAGATGTCTTCTTGTCTGATTGTTGTTTCTGGTCTGTCTAGTTTCCTGGATGCTGATTCAATCTGTCTGACCTCATGTTCAGCATTGACCTCTGCAGTCTCTCCCTCTATGATGTAGATCTCTGTGAACATCTGATTCAGAAAGGTTTGGTTTCCTGCTTTAGCAATCCCCTCAAACACACACTGGAACTTCTTCTGCAGCTTACATTTGAGTTTATCCTTACCAACTGCAGCAAGACTTCCTGAATGAACCCATAACAAAGAAGATCAATAAGTCAAAGAACACGTTTCAACATGACCTCAGAGATTGAGTATATGATATATGTTTGTCCATCTCTTGAGAAATTAATTAAGGTCCCTATTATCCAGCATGTTAAATCTTTCAAGAAATCCTCTTACTGATCTGCAGACGGTCAGCCAGCTCCTCCTGCTTCATGCTCCTCAGGAAGTGCAGTGTGAGCTTCAGAAATGCCTCTCTGCTGCTCTTCCTCTGCTCTTCATCCTCAACATCCAACACCTCCTCATCCTCCCTCTGACTCTCTAAGCATTCTGGGAAATCTGGACTCAGAACCTTCTGGATCTTCTTCAACTCGTTCTTCACAAAATAGATGATGTTCTCCTCCAGCAGCTGGAACAGAAGATTATATGAATGACACAATCACACTGAAATCATGGAAGCAAACATCAGATCCATGTTGGACAGACTGACAATCCACTGGTCGAAAAAGTGCAGGATGGAGATGATTGTGAACAGAATAGATGTAAAAGTAGTTGTTGTAAATGTACAGACCATAAATATGGAGTCCAGGTGTGTTTGATGCTGCTGGTCAGACTGACCACTGGGAACTTCTAAACTCTCCTGGTCCACTCTGTGGAGGAATCAGGAAGAATTAGCTCACATCATGTCTGTCCACACAGAGACAAACACAAGGTAAAGGTCCATGAAGTGATATTTGGATGTTAACAGTGAATCAGAGGACTCCCTGTAGTAGTAAACGTTTACTAGTCCTGCTGATTATCAGTTTGATATCATCAACTTTGATCAACAGAGTAGTGTCCATCTTTGAAGTATAAAGTGTCATCCATAGACCGGTCACTCTTCATGGACACACAGTCTTCAGGTTCTTCCAGATTCCTCCTGACAGAAACACAAGATGAATTCTGCACTGCACCCACACTGAGACAAAATATGGTGTTTTTAAAAAACACCATATTTTTGTTGTACTGCACATTGCTGCAGCTCCTCTTTTCACCCTGTGTGTTGAGCTCTATGTTTTAGCTACAGAGTGAGACATCTCACTTCTGTTCCATCTTTGTTGGGAGTCGCACATGCTCAGTAGCTAGGTAAGGACTACTAGCCAGTCAGAAGCAGAGTATGAGGGCGTGCCCTGACAGTACCTAGGTAAGGACTACTAGCCAGTCAGAAGCAGAGTATGAGGGCTGTCCTGACAGTACCTAGGTAAGGACTACTAGCCAGTCAGAAGCAGAGTAGAGGGTCCTGACAGTACCTAGGTAAGGACTACTAGCCAGTCAGGAGCAGAGTATGAGGGGTGCCCTGACAGTACCCTAGGTAAGGACTACTAGCCAGTCAGAAGCAGAGTTGTGAGCGCTGCCCTGACAGTATCTAGGTAAGGACTACTAGCCAGTCAGAAGCAGAGTATGAGGGCGTGCCCTGACAGTACCTAGGTAAGGACTACTAGCCAGTCAGAAGCAGAGTATGAGGGCGTGCCCTGACAGTACCTAGGTAAGGACTACTAGCCAGTCAGAAGCAGAGTATGAGGGCGTGCCCTGACAGTACCTAGGTAAGGACTACTAGCCAGTCAGAAGCAGAGTATGAGGGCGTGCCCTGACAGTAGCTAGGTAAGGACTACTAGCCAGTCAGAAGCAGAGTATGAGGCGTGCCCTGACAGTAGCTAGGTAAGGACTACTAGCCAGTCAGAAGCAGAGTATGAGGGGCCCTGACAGTAGCTAGGTAAGGACTACTAGCCAGTCAGAAGCAGAGTATGAGGGCGTGCCCTGACAGTACCTAGGTAAGGACTACTAGCCAGTCAGAAGCAGAGTATGAGGGCGTGCCCTGACAGTATCTAGGTAAGGACTACTAGCCAGTCAGAAGCAGAGTATGAGGCGTGCCCTGACAGTACCTAGGTAAGGACTACTAGCCAGTCAGAAGCAGAGTATGAGGGCGTGCCCTGACAGTAGCTAGGTAAGGACTACTAGCCAGTCAGAAGCAGAGTATGAGGGCGTGCCCTGACAGTACCTAGGTAAGGACTACTAGCCAGTCAGAAGCAGAGTATGAGGGCGTGCCCTGACAGTAGCTAGGTAAGGACCTAGGTACTTTGGGACTTTGCCTTTTGCCTGCCTGCCTCAGTTTGGACTCCTTGTGTTGGCCTTTGATTTTTGGATCCCTTTTGTTGGTTTGCTCCCTGTTTTTGTACAAATAAATCCCTGAGCTCCAACCATCACCTGCCTGTCTGCCTCTCTCTCTGCATGTGGGTCCTTTAATCCCCTGCACACAACAGTTACAAAGTGATGCAAAGTGACCCACGTCTGTCTCTGAAGTAAAGGCTGGACTACAATAGAGCTGTTTGGACCAGTTGGTGAACACTGTTCTCTGTTGGAGATGGTAAGTCCCTTTGGGGGGGACCACAGCTCTCAAGTTTTTAACAGAGTTCAGAGTGAGATTTTGGCAGCAGGGGTTTGGGTGGGGATGGGGGTCTGATCTGATAAATGACACATAAATTCGAACAAATTATATATTATTTTTTTTAATTCAGTATTTTTGTGTGTGTGTGTGTGTGTGTGTGTGTGTGTGTGTGTGTGTGTGTGTGTGTGTGTGTGTGTGTGTGTGTGTGTGTGTGTGCAATAATTAATACTAGGCCTATGCATTGTCTTGATGAAATAGCCTAGGCCACAGGTTTTCACAATGGGGGCTGGGAGGTTGTGCAGTAAAAATAAAAGGAAAGAAACTAAAAATATTCCAAATTATTATGGGTACTGTTATAAAAGTATTATGGGTAGGCCTATTATAAAATGGGTATCTTTATAAAAATATAAAACTGTCAGAGTAGCCCTGCAGCCGATTCAACATGTAGCTATAATAATAATAATAATAATAATAATAATAATAATAATAGGCGCAAAAGCTACCCAGTGTTTCCTCTATGTTGATTTCTGCTGCCACAGTAACAGAAATAGGGCAGACGCACAACAGGCTTTCTGTTATGTACATGTAGTATATGAAGTCCTAATTCCACGACTCTACAGAGCTGTGTGCTCTACTGAACTCAAGCGAACTGTCATCTCTCTCTCTCCTTCTTATATACTGTCTGTCTCTCTCTCCTTCTTATATACTGTCTGTGTCTCTCTCTCCTTCTTATATACTGTCTGTGTCTCTCTCTCCTTCTTATATACTGTCTGTCTCTCTCTCTCCTTCTTATATACTGTCTGTGTCTCTCTCCTTCTTATATACTGTCTGTGTCTCTCTCTCCTTCTTATATACTGTCTGTCTCTCTCTCCTTCTTATATACTGTCTGTGTCTCTCTCTCCTTCTTATATACTGTCTGTGTCTCTCTCTCCTTCTTATATACTGTCTGTCTCTCTCTCCTTCTTATATACTGTCTGTCTCTCTCTCCTTCTTATATACTGTCTGTGTCTCTCTCTCCTTCTTATATACTGTCTGTCTCTCTCCTTCTTATACTCTGTGTCTCTCTCTCCTTCTTATATACTGTCTGTGTCTCTCTCCTTCTTATATACTGTCTGTCTCTCTCTCCTTCTTATATACTGTCTGTCTCTCTCTCTTTATAACTGTCTGTCTCTCTCTTCTTATATACTGTCTGTCTCTCTCTCCTTCTTACTAATGTCTGTCTCTTCTCTCCTTCTTTATTACTGTCTTCTCTCTCTCCTTATATACTGTCTGTGTCTCTCTCCTTCTTAATATGTCTATGTCTCTCTCTCCGCCTTATATTGTCTGTCTCTCTCTCTTTATATACTGTCTGTCTCTCTCTCTTTATATACTGTTCTCTCTCTATTGTCTGTCTCCTCTTCTGTCTGTGTCTCTCTCTGTCTGTCTCTCTCTCCTTCATATATACTGTCTGTCTCTCTCTTCTTCTTTATTGTCTGTGTCTCTCTCCTTATGTCTGTCTTGTCTCTCATCTGTCTGTCTCTCTATATGTCTGTCTCTCCTTCTTATATACTGTCTCTCTCTCTCTCCTTCTTATAACGTACTGTCTCTCTCTTCTTCTGTCTGTCTCTCCTTCTTATACTGTCTGTGTCTCTCTCTCCTTCTTATATACTGTCTGTCTCTCTCTTCTTATATACTGTCTGTCTCTCTCTGTATACTGTCTGTCTCTCTCTTCTTGTATGTCTCTCTCTCCTTCTTGTACTGTGTCTCTCTCCTTCTTGTCTGTGTCTCTCTCCTTCTTATACTGTCTGTTCTCTCTCCTTCTTATATACTGTCTGTCTCTCCTTCTTATATACTGTCTGTCTCTCCTTCTTATGTTGTCTCTCTCCTTCTTATATACTGTCTGTCTCTCATATACTGTCTGTCTCTCTCTCTTCTTATATACTGTCTGTCTCTCTCCTTCTTATATACTGTCTGTGTCTCTCTCCTTCTTATATACTGTCTGTCTCTCTCTCCTTCTTATATACTGTCTGTGTCTCTCTCTTTATATACTGTCTGTGTCTCTCCTTCTTATATACTGTCTGTGTCTCCCTTCTTATATACTGTCTGTCTCTTCTTCTTATATACTGTCTGTCTCTTATATGTCTTCTCTTATATACTGTCTGTCTCTCCTTCTTATATACTGTCTGTCTCTCCTTCTTATATACTGTCTGTGTCTCTCCTTCTTATGTCTGTCTCTCTTATACTGTCTGTCTCTTTTCTGTCTCTCTTATAACTGTCTGTTCTCCCCTTTATACTGTCTGTCTTCCTTCTTTATATGTCTGTTGTCTCTTATATTGTCTGTTCTCTCCTTCTTATATTCTGTCTATGTCTCTCTCCTTCTTATATACTGTCTGTGTCTCTCTCTCCTTCTTATATACTGTCTGTGTCTCTCCTCTTCTTATATACTGTCTGTCTCTCTCTCCTTCTTATATACTGTCTGTCTCTCTCTCCTTCTTATATACTGTATATGAAATCTTCACCTTTGAGCAACAGAGGGGCGTCCATTTTTGAAGAATAGAGGTTCAGTCTTAGACCGGTCACTCTTCATGGACACACAGCTGGGTCCAGGTCCAGGACAGTCTGGTCTCTGATGGATCCTGATAGAAAGAAATGCATTAAAGCTCACATATTTAGGGAAATTCTCTCTGAATTAAAGACTTTTATATCTAATTTAACATGATTTCATTTGAATCCAATACCAACACTGTGTTTAATTACAGACATTATGGACCTGCTACTGAACACAATTTACAACTACAAACGTTTTGTCTTGTCGTTTAAAATTAACAATAACATCCTTCGACCGGTCACTCTTGATGGACACACAGCTGGGTCCAGGTCCAGGTCCAGGTCCAGGTCCAGGTCCAGGTCCAGGTCCAGGTCCAGGTCCAGGTCTAGGTCTGTGCTGCTTCTCTGGGCTGAAACCCAACACACACAGAGCTTTGAGTGTGAATAATGTTGGTGCAGTGATCTGATTGGTGGACAGTTAGAGATGGTCCTCTCACCTCTGAGCTTTGGTCTGGCTGCCATGGTCCCCCCACAGAGTGGTTTTAGAGGGAGGGGCTCCCTCCTCTCTGTCCTCACACTGACTCATAGCCGAGTCCACACCTTCACCTGGAGAGGAAACCCTGAGAGCAGCAGTCCAGTCATTCATCAGCACATCATCACTCATTCATCCCTCACATATCGTATCCTGGAAAAAAGCCAAATATCAGCAGCTGGTCCTCTGATTGGCTGCTTCTCTCTGTGTCATATCAGTGTCAGTTGAATCCTTTTGGCTTGTTGGACTGTTGCTCAGACTAAAGAAGCAGTTAGAAAACATGATCTAACTCTGGGAACTACTGAGGACCCTTTCTCATCACTAGATCACATTTCATTCACTCAACACGGAGAACGGATCAACACGTGGATCAATACTGGTTTGTTATTGGACAGAGAAGATGCTCCTGGTTCTCATTGGTTACTGGTGAGGACCAATCAGAGCAGGGGAAGCTGCCATCAGGTGCTCTACTTCTATCAGTCCACTAGATGGTCTCATGGAGCTGTTTGGAGGATTTGACTGCTTGATTTTGACTGAGGAAATCACAGCTGAATGTTACTTTGTGTGGCGGCCATCTTCTATCCTGACATTTGGATGATTGAAAGAATAAAACCAAACGAATAAAATAAGCCTCAGAAATCAGCTGGAGGAGGTGTAGTTACTCAGTGTGACCACTGGAGGTAGGTCCACTATTTTTAACAATCTATAGGCTGAACGTGGTCTGGCTTTTTGCGGGTTCGGTTAACATTTCCATGAACAGAAAGCTCCTTCAATCAGAGACGTCACTGTTGCACTTAGGGTTGTGGTTACTGTAGTACTTCTCCATGACATCATGAAAAAAACAATGTTTTTCTTAAAACAAGGTGGATTTTACACAGACTTCTGGCTTCTACGGGAGCATAAACCTCCGAATCACAATCTCACAGCTCGTGGTCAGTCCAGGTCGGATGGTTTAGACATTATGGCTGATAATCAGAATCTTTACGGAGGAAATCAGTGGGACTTTCACTTCTGGAATCAGACCAACCGCAGACACTTGACTGTCCTGCTGTTATCAACTAGCCGTAGACGGTTACCTAATGCTGTGGTTCCCAAACTAAAACAAACTAGAACATCTAATTGTATTTTTGCTTTTAGATGTTTTATTACATAACGTTTATGTATGAAAGCCATGAGCAAATAGTCATACATCCTATCACTGTATTACTCATGGATAGGATTATTTAAAAAAATGATTCCCCTTTTCGCTGGGGGACCCCCAGAATCCCCGTCAAGGACCCCGGACCCCACTTTGGGAACCACTGGTCTTTGGTTGTTATTATTTTAAATAAACAGGAAACACTGATATATGAAACTGCCAATTTGATTATTTTACTTATTAATCAACGTTGCTGGATGCCTATTTGCAGTTAGTTCTGTTCCACTTTAACCACTGTATGACTCAACTTTCTTATTATTGGTGAAGTGATGCCCCACTACAACTAAATTACATGTTGTTAAAGAACAACAATGACCTGTAATGTAATGGAACAGAAAAGGTCAGAAGCAGTACTTACCGTTTACACAGGTCTCTCCGTTGCTTTAATGTGTGCCATGTTTCCTTCTGTGATCAAAATGGAGTTTTTATTCTCAGTTCCCTCTTTCCAGCTCACAGAGCTCAGACCTCTGCCAAGCCATGATCTACTTCACAACGTTAACTGTCTTAAAGGGAAGTTCACATGACTTTCCCAGTGGGGAACACTTTTTTTTATTACTCCGACAGCACATGAATGAAGAACAAATGCTTTCTCATCTCGCAATGTTATTGAAAGTACTTTTTTTTTTTGTATCTGATTGTTATTTGGGTCCTAGCCCAAATGTAATGGGTTCTTCCTTAGCCTAGCGTCAGCTAGCAGCTGGAGTAAACAGTTAAAATGCTGACAGCTGAACGGTGTAAAAGTGTGTCTGTATTTCACTGGAGAGGATTCTAACACCAGACTGTAGCTGCCGTTGTCTGAAAAACACAGAAGAGATGTGTCACCTTTGTCAGCCCTTCTGAGTTTGCAGGTATGATTTTAATATAACATTATTATAGTCATATGGTTTTGTCCCCACGTTTTGGGGTTAAGCTTTTGTCCTTAATGGCATTACATCAGGGGTCTTTAACTTTTGTTAAACCAAGGACCCCTTAACTTAAAGTGAGATGTAGCAGGGACCCCCTACTACATATTCTATGAAATTAGGTTGCATATTAAACTGGGCCTACAATAACTGTTAGGGCAACCTAAAGCCTTCTTACATACCCTTTTTTCGTAAGCTATTAAAATATTAATTGTTGGCATGATTTTATGAATCATATTCTAATGTTACATGTGTGGCACAGTGAATCTAGGATTAACTGTATCTGTGGGCTGATATCTTAGTGACTACCTAACCTATAGGCCAGTAAGCCTATCATCAGTGGGAATTTATATTTGCTAAAAATATGTTGAAAGCATTTTAATGTTTTTTTTTAAAAGACTTAAAAATGTACAATAATTTGGAGGACCCCCTGTTGAAGATCTCTGCCTTACATTACTTTTACTTTTATACTTTAAGTCGTTTTGAAACCAGTACTTGTACACTTTTACTTGAGTAAAAAGCTCGAGTTGATACTTCAACTTCTACAGAAGTCTTTTCAAACCCTAGTATCTGTACTTCTACTGGAGTAATGAATGTGAATACTTTGGACACCTCTGCAAATTAAATGTTACAGCCCTGTCATGTTTATTTTATTTTATTGAAGATGAGCCTTACTGTGACAGTTCTGATTTGCACCTGTATTATTTTCTGTAGTGTGATTATTTTCTGAAAACTAATAAACACACAAAAAAGTCTACAACTTCTCTCCTGTTCAAGATTTATTTCCAAGCAATAAGGCAGAGAAAGGGTCCAGGAATACACAGCTGTGGGCTTCTGAAAACTCTGCAAAATGTGCCCCGAATCCTTTGTTTAAACAGTTTAAATACTGTTCTTCTCCTATTGGTCCCGGCTGGTATCAGGTCTGTTTGATGAGGAAGAGGACTGAGGGTGTGATGTCAGCAGCTGTAACACACAGCGTGTGTGTGTGTGTGTTTCTGTGTGTGTGTTTCTGTCTGTGTGTGTGTGTGTGTGTTGGTCCAGTTTATATAGGTCTATGGTCTTTAGTGCAGTGCTGCTCCCTAACACTGTTACACCTTCCCTTCCACACTCACAGAGTGAATATTTGAGGAGAAACCAGAGAACTGAACGCTGGTCGTATTAATAATGATGACAATAGTCTGAGTGTTGTTATTAGTTTATATACAGATCACAAAACAGCTGATTCATTCATTCATTCATGTCTCCACAGTAGCGTTATATATATAATATAATATAATAAAGTCCTCATTTCACTCTAAAAGTCTTTAAAATGTCCCAGAACAGAAGAGAAGAGGAGACAGTCCGGTTCATTATGTTCTGATTTTAACCTTTCTGGAAGTTTTCACAAGACGAGATATCACAAATTAAAAGTTTATTTAAAAAACAAATTCAATGTGGCCATCTGGGCTCTGACTCCTGATACAAGAACCTTTCCAAAAATGTATATAGTTTAGCAAAATCCCCCCAAAAATATATAAATATATATATATATATATATATAGTGGATCTGACTAACAGAGCAAAACTCATGCAACAGCTTCACTGCAACAGCTGAAGGAAGAGAGGAAGGAAGGAAAGGAAGGAAGGAAGGAAGGAAGGAAGGAAGGAAGGAAGGAAGGAAGGAAGGGAGGGAGGGAGGGAGGAAGGAAGGAAGGAAGGAAGGAAGGAAGGGAAGGAAGGTGCTCATGCTCGGTCTGGGACCGTCACACTTTATAAAAACTGAACTAAAGGAAACAGGAAACCTCCGACCTCTGAACAGATAAACTATTGATTCATCTTTTCATTCAGAAATATAGAAATATACTAGATAGAGATATATATTCAGACACATGAGAGCTGAGAGGAAACAACTCCTCAGCTGATTTAGCAGAGGTCAAAGGTCGGGGGGTGGGGGGGCCTTAAGACTCCACCTTACACGCACACGCGCACGCACGCACACACACACACACACACACACACACACGCACACCCGCACACGACACACACACACACACACACACACACACACACACACACACACACACACACACACACACACACACACCACACACACACACACACACACACACACACACACACACACACACACACCCACTACCAGTCCATGCTGTAATAAATAGAAACATCAGAATATATTCATATGTATGTTTATAGAAGTGATTAAATAGATCTGTTAGAATCATGTACACGTTCAAAATCTGAGACCAGAGCCCCGAGCCCTGAGCCCCGAGACCAGAGCCCTGAGACCAGAGCCATGAGACCAGAGCCCAGAACCCCGAGACCAGAGCCCAGAGCCATGAGACCAGAGCCCAGAGACCAGAGACCAGAGCCCAGAGACCAGAGCCCAGAACCCCGAGACCAGAGCCCAGAGCCCAGAGCCCAGAGCCCAGAGCCCAGAGCTCAGAGCCCCGAGACCAGAGCCCCGAGACCAGAGCCCAGAGCCCCGAGACCAGAGCCCAGAGCCATGAGACCAGAGCCCAGAGCCCAGAGACCAGAGACCAGAGACCAGAGCCCAGAGCCCAGAGGCCTTTCTCACAGAGGACCAGTAATCTGCAGTCAAACTTTAAGTGTAAACTGTTAGGCTGCAGCAACATGTCTGGTCTCTGTCAGAGTCAGAGTAGAGCTGTTTGGCTTCACCAGAGAGGCTGTCACCACCTGAGGGGAGTCAGTGCAGAAAGGAGCTGGGCTTGGACCGGTCCATTACATAGCAGTCAATTAGTATTTAGGGTAAGGCATCACATTTTCACAGCCTGATCCCCGATGTCAGGTCTAGATCAGAGGCTGAAGTAGCCTCCAAGATGCTAACCAGAGACTTCTGTAATGTCTGAAGTAGCCTCCAAGATGCTAACCAGAGACTTCTGTAATGTCTGAAGTAGCCTCCAAGATGCTAACCAGAGACTTCTGTAATGTCTGAAGAAGCCTCCAAGATGCTAACCAGAGACTTAGCCTCCAAGATGCTAACCAGAGACTTCTGTAATGTCTGAAGTAGCCTCCAAGATGCTAACCAGAGACTTCTGTTAATGTCACTACAATAAAAATGGACCTACATAACAAAGTTGGTTCACTGCTGGCTACAAGTTAGCAATCACACACAACAACAGCTGTCAGTTGAATGGCGTTTTGAGCTAACGTTAGCAATTGGCTAAAACGTTTGCCGGCCGTTTAAGCCGTTTAAATGTGAGCATGCGCATCTCACATCTGCACTCACTGACTCACATCGGGTAGGGACAAGGCCTCTGATTTCTTCCCACCGTGCTGCCTGCAGGGCTCTGCTCAGGGCAGAAAAAAACCCAAACAGGTCTGGTGCCTGTGAGGCAGCGCAAAGGGACAGTGTGACTGTTTTTGGAGAGACGGACGGCCATGTTCAGATGGATGGATTAACAAGAAGGAGGAGGAGGAAGGGTTTATGTGTGTGTGTGTGTGTGTGTGTGTGTGTGTGTGTGTGGGGGGGGCATCCGTCTCTTCTTCCTGTTTCTGTCCCTTTCACAGTGAAGCTCCGCCTCCTCTTCTCTAAGTGGTCAGTCCTCTCCGCTCCAGCTCCCTCGTCTGCTTCAGCTCTTTAATCCTGAAACACACGACAACGTTACAGTTAACCAGACTCCATGTTAATAATCAGGACTTTTAGTGTGTATAGAGCCAGCATATCTCCACCAGACTCCATGTAAATAATCAGGACTTTTAGCGTGTATAGAGCCAGCATATCTCCACCAGACTCCATGTAAATAATCAGGACTTTTAGCGTGTATAGAGCCAGCATATCTCCACCAGACTCCATGTAAATAATCAGGACTTTTAGCGTGTACAGAGCCAGCATATCTCCACCAGACTCCATGTAAATAATCAGGACTTTTAGTGTGTATAGAGCCAGCATATCTCCACCAGACTCCATGTAAATAATCAGGACTTTTAGCGTGTATAGAGCCAGCATATCTCCACCAGACTCCATGTAAATAATCAGGACTTTTAAGCGTGTATAGAGCCAGCATATCTCCACCAGACTCCATGTAAATAATCAGGACTTTTTAGCGTGTATAGAGCCAGCATATCTCCACCAGACTCCATGTAAATAATCAGGACTTTTAGCGTGTATAGAGCCAACATATCTCCACCAGACTCCATGTAAATAATCAGGACTTTTAGCGGTGTATAGAGCCAGCATATCTCCACCAGACTCCATGTAAATAATCAGGACTTTTAGCGTATAGAGCCAGCATATCTCCACCAGACTCCATGTAAATAATCAGGACTTTTAGCGTGTATAGAGCCAGCATATCTCCACCAGACTCCATGTAAATAATCAGGACTTTTAGCGTGTATAGAGCCAGCATATCCCCACCAGACTCCATGTAAATAATCAGGACTTTTTAGCGTGTATAGAGCCAGCATATCTCCATCAGACTCCATGTAAATAATCAGGACTTTTAGCGTGTATAGAGCCAGCATATCTCCACCAGACTCCATGTAAATAATCAGGACTTTTAGCGTGTATAGAGCCAGCATATCTCCACCAGACTCCATGTAAATAATCAGGACTTTTAGCGTGTATAGAGCCGGCATATCTCCACCAGACTCCATGTAAATAATCAGGACTTTTAGCGTGTATAGAGCCAGCATATCTCCACCAGACTCCATGTAAATAATCAGGACTTTTAGCGTGTATAGAGCCAGCATATCTCCACCAGACTCCATGTAAATAATCAGGACTTTTTAGCGTGTATAGAGCCAGCATATCTCCACCAGACTCCATGTAAATAATCAGGACTTTTACGGTGTATAGAGCCAGCATATCTCCACCAGACTCCATGTAAATAATCAGGACTTTTTAGCGTGTATAGAGCCAGCATATCTCCACCAGACTCCATGTAAATAATCAGGACTTTTAGCGTATTATAGAGCCAGCATATCTCCACCAGACTCCATGTAAATAATCAGGACTTTTAGCGTGTATAGAGCCAGCATATCTCCACCAGACTCCATGTAAATAATCAGGACTTTTAGCGTGTATAGAGCCAGCATATCTCCACCAGACTCCATGTAAATAATCAGGACTTTTAGCGTGTATAGAGCCAGCATATCTCCACCAGACTCCATGTAAATAATCAGGACTTTTAGCGTGTATAGAGCCAGCATATCTCCACCAGACTCCATGTTAATAATCAGGACTTTTAGCGTGTATAGAGCCAGCATATCTCCACCAGACTCCATGTAAATAATCAGGACTTTTAGCGTGTATAGAGCCAGCATATCTCCACCAGACTCCATGTAAATAATCAGGACTTTTAGCGTGTATAGAGCCAGCATATCTCCACCAGACTCCATGTAAATAATCAGGACTTTTAGCTTTTTGCTTACAGCTACTGCCACCGACTAGCCCTTGTGCAAGGGGCAAAAAGAGGAGCCGAGATCGTAGGTCTCTTCCTGTCGGTACACCAAGACTCCTACAGCGCCTCCTCGAGGCCACACACGGTAACCGGGCCCTAGTGGACCCAGGCTGAACTGTAGGGGATCTGGGAGCAGCAGCGGGACCCAGAGGCGCGGTGTGCAGGCCCTGGCACCTGCCAACCTGTGCCCCAGCTATGGGTAAATAGTCCCAGTGCCTGGTGGGGTATCCCAGAGGCAAAGGCTGAGGGAAAGACCCAGACCTGCCAAGGACAGGGTGTGGTCAGCCTCTCCTGAATCCTGAATCCTGACCCACCTAATCCTTAACGCCCACGAGAAGTCGCACCAGCAGCCTGTGTGTGTTACCTGTGTGTGTTGTGTGTGTGTGTGTGTGTGTGTGTGTGTGTTACCTGTGTGTGTGTGTGTGTGTGTGTGTGTGTCTGTGTGTGTTGCCTGTGTGTGTGTGTGTGTGTGTGTGTGTTGCCTGTGTGTGTGTGTGTGTGTGTGTGTGTGTGTGTTACTGTGTGTTTTGTGTGTGTGTTATGTGTGTGTGTGTGTGTGTGTGTGTCTGTGTGTGTGTTGCGTGTGTGTACTGCATTTCTATACCGATGGGGACCTTGACCTGAATACACACTCACAAGGTGGGGATTCGTGTCACCGTGGGGACCAAAATCAGGGTCCCCACAGACGAGACCCTCAAAGCATAGAAAACAGCTTCCTGATATGCCCAGTATCAATATCTCCAATGTCCCCTTTGGGGGTTTTCATGAGAAAAATGTGTGTGTGTGTAAGGCGCTGACGTCCTACTGGCAAAGCGGTGGTATTGCAAGTGTGTGAACTTTTCTGTGAACATGCGCCCCTCCTGGTAATAAATGGTATTGCAGCATAATGAAAATTTAACTCAGTCAATGATGCCCCCTCCTGGTGGGAGATGGTATTACAGCATAATACAATTTGAACTTTCTGTTAGCCCAGCCATAGTAACTCAAACTCAGAATACTTAAAATTAAAGTCCTACAATTTGATCAATATCTACTGGTTTAACATAAAATTCAAAATTCAATTCCACTTAAAAAGCTATCTCTGCTTAAACATGTCCTAGAATGTGCTTTTTCTTTTTGTTTAATTTGCAATTATAACTAAAATGAGGCTATTTATTGTCTAACATAAGAGAATTATGAACAAATCTTGTTGCCTTAGTTAAGTTAAATGTTACATTTTACTGTAATTATATTACAGATAGCTAGTTTATCTTTGTGTCATAATACTAAAACTGTATTTACTTTGCCAGTTACCTGTTTATAGACCTAAATTATCAAGATAGGATTACTGATTTTCAAAATGTTTTTTATCCTGATGATCCATCAAATATACTAGTGAATTAGTGAATCTATTTACAAATGGTTATGAAACTGTAAAAACACACCTCACTATAGGCCTATTGGCCCTTCAGATCAATAGATAAATCTTCTTGCTCAGTTATTTCTTCATAGTTTTGTTTCATAACATTAGAAACTTGGTAATATAGGCTACTAACCATGCATGCAACATCTTCATCATGTCAAAGCGCCTGTGCCTAATATCTTCATTACCTCATTCATCTAATATAACTATATAACCAGACCTAGTAACCTTGCAAAGGTTGCGATTTGTGGATTACAGCTCTATTACATTACATGTCATTTAGCGGGCGCTTTTTCCAAAGTGACTTCCAATTGTTACATATGTCAGAGGTTGCAGCGCCTCTGGAGCAACTAGGGGTTAAGTGTCTTGCTCAGGGACACATTGGTTGATGTATCGCGGTGGGAATTTAACCCAAAACCGTTATGCTGGAGATGGGGTTTCCCATCTGGCCACATATTTCAAAAATACGAATAGGAAACATCATTTGAGGCTCAGAAAGCACACATCTCACTGACCATGTCTCGGCACTGGAGCCCTACAGTGCAGTTTGCTCTCCCTTTGCTTTGCTCTGTGTTACACTACTGACTGGCCCTCCAGGACCCCTGTAAAGCTTATATGCAACAATGATGTGTCAGCTTACAGACATGATGTCAAGCAGCTGGCATCCTGGTGCAGCCACAACAACCTGTAACTAAATGCTCAGAAGACATTGGAGATGATTGTGGACTTCAGGAAGAGCCCCCTGAGCACCCTCCATCTGCCCTTAAAGATGATAGGCAAAGGTTCGAAGATAATAACCCCATTCAACAAGTATCACACGTTCCACATTCCAGCACTCTTTCAATATTTTCAGGAGTAACCTTCTAATACAGTAGCTTCCGTGGCAAAAGTTTGAGCTTAAAGTTCCAAGGAGCCTGTGTGCACAAAAGTCTAATGCCTCTACTGATGGGGGGATCTGTAACATACAAAACCTTTGCCTAAATAGCGACCTTTTCTACAATACTGCTGGTTCTGTGGTGTTGGCGGTAAAAATCTGATGCCTGCAGTGCGCCATGGAAGCATCAAATGAGGCAGGTCAAATAAGGCAGGTCAAAGAACTGCGTCAATTATAGCTTTCAGTGCGCGTTTGGGCCTTGATTTACAGCATACAACATATTTTTCTTTTGATAGAGAGCAAAAATAAAAGGTAGGCTTTAATATATATAGCCTATTTCATAATTATAACTTCTGTAATATATTTAAGTTTCGAAAAGTTGGGACCTTTACCTATCATCTTTAACATTCTTGGCTCAGTAGTCACCACTGGGACACACATTTAAGAATACACAATATCCCAGGATCTGAAGTGGGATGCAAAATCAACACCAATGCAAAAGGCTGAAAGAGCATACTTCCTGCTTCTGGTAAGGTTAAACAGGACTCAGGACTTGGCCAGACTCAGCTGCATTATCCAGTTTGCTAAATTGATCATTGGTTGAAAGCTACCATATCTATGTTTCCCCCCTCATTAACAAATAACTGTATGTGTATATATGACAGCCTTCTGCCACAAACCCCTTATAACCCTCACGCCCTGCTATTGCTATTGCTTACAAAGAAATCTGTATATTCTGTTTGATAAGATCATTACTTACCCTAGCCCAGATTTCCTTTTTTTATACTCAATCAACCTAGTTTGATAAAAAATGTAATATGTTTCACATGGATTAATCATGGTGCTGCATCTGTATCCTTCATAACTTGGGCTGTTTAGGTTTAAACAAACAAGCACGTTTCTAACTGTGTGTTCCAGGTGTGCCTGGATATTACAGAACTATGGGTCTTCATGTTGAGGTAAATTTCACAAAACAGAAAAGTCAAATCCATAATTTAAAGTGTGTTTTCAGTCATCCAGGTCAGAGGATGCCTTGAATTACTCAGCAAGAGCAAAATTGTCTTAAAATAACTGCAAAAAAATCAGCAGTCCGTCCATTTTAGTAAAAACATGACCAGTCAGGGTCAGTAAAATTACAATTTCCATATTCCCTTGAATGCAGCAGTAGTGCAGGTGCAGATTGCAGTCCTCCCTCCCCACCCAATATGTCTCAACTGACCTGGTTGTGACCTCTGAAGCAGAGAGGCCCAGAGGAACAGACAGTTTGGCATGAATTCAGTTATTTCCAAACAAAACCTCACGTTATTTTATGCTATACATGTTCAATAAAGACTAATGTATTAAATATGTATTCATTATAATTATATTTATAGTTATTTAAGAGATGATTAAGATATTTTGATACTTAAGTAATAGCTTACAACAGGCCATAGTATGTTGTGATAAAGGCACAACATATAGCAGGACGCAGATAATGTTAGCCTAGCACAGACTTTTTGCACAGACTATTTCTTTTACATAAAGCTAATGAAAAGGCACACAATAACAAAAACTAACTTAACAATCGAGACAGAACTAGACAAGCAACTAACTACTGGCGGCAGTGGTAGAAGAGCAACTCCTGTTTTCTGCTAGATTAAAATTGCTGTGTTTATCAATGAAGAAGGCTTTTTAAGAGAGCATAGACAACAACTTCAATTCCTTTTAGTAAGGGGCTGTCTGATGGCAAAATAAAGCGTGAAAAAATTCTAAATATATACAGTATATAGATACTTCGCCAACCAACTCTGTTTCATGGCAGTGTGTGTGCAGATGAACAGCTTTTGTCCGTTGCACCAGCTATCAGTTTGTGTAATGTTGTATCTCAAACTTGGAGTGATACTTGTTGTTCAAAGGGAATTCTAATTATAGCTTTTGTATGTGGTTGTTATTATATCACTGTTATGAACCAGAACAAATCAGTTTGCTTGATTTGAGCAACCTTTTTATATTATGGTTTTGATAGTTTAGTTATGCCATCTCATTGCTGGACTACCATACCTGATATTCAAGCTCATTTGAAGGTTTGGTGCAGTTCAGCTTTATTGCTTGCCATCCATTCTCCCTTTTTTCCCCACCATGGATACTTCTGATGTTGCTTCAGATCTGCATCTTATCCCTACATTTCATTTACATATAGATAATATAGTATAAGCTAACAATGATGAATACATTGTTACTTTTGTAATTAACTTTAAAAAAGCTGTAAGGCCTAAAGAGAACTATGAATACAATTCTGAAAACTTTAAGCTCATGTATTAATAACAATACTCCAAACCATATAATTTCTATGGTTCAGACTGCTTAAAGCTGCTTACACATAAAAGCCGGCAAAATCGCTCTGCGCGGGCCAATCCATTGAGAGCAGTGCCGCCCAACTAGGCACTCGCTACCCTGGCATCATGCACCTCTCAGAATTGCCGAATTGCCCGCTTGCTCTCCAGCACAATTACATTTTTTCACTCAAATTCTAAATCAAACGAGGACATCTTAAAGGCCCCTTTCAGTGTATTTTGACATATTTATGGTATTTCATATTTTTTGAGTCATTTTGTGACAATTTTGAGTAACAAGTGAGGAGGCAGTTTCTGTGTTGTTCTAATAATTGTCTCATTTGTGGTCTGATAAACACTGACTTTATCAAATTGGAAGTTTCTAATATATTATAGAAGAGTTTAGACCAAAGGTTGGGCGACGAGACACAACTGTTTTAGAACATTGCAGTTTCAGCAGTCTAAACTGGCTCATCTCAGCTGGACACAAACCGGCTAATGGTGTTGCTGCGACTCAGCTGGTCAAGTCTCCAGAGGCTGGTTTTAAAGCGTTAGAGGCGTCTTCTGTTTCAACAGAAGTCAGCTGGTTAGTGAGCTTACAAACTATAGAAATAAAATGATCCATAATGCATTTATTTCTGTTACAAACTCTCAGCTGGTGGAAATGGCAGTTTTAGACAGTGGCTCAACGCGGCTGCAACCAAGGGTTTGTTGGTTGGACCCGAGTTAGAGAGAGATTGAAGAGGGCTCGCGTTAGAACAAAGTTGAGAATCAAGAGAACTACAATATATGAAATATATTTTGATGAATGTTATGAACATGTAAGATAAAAATATGTATATTTATTATTAATTAATTTTGTATTGATGGGGAGAAAAATTTATTAATTTAGTATAAAAACAACCCAATAATAATGAAGAAATTAATTTCAAATAATGCCAAATATTTGTCTGCTTATATGCTAAAAACTTTCAGTGTTTGTAGCGTATGGTTTAAATTGTAGTCTTAAATTGAGCTAATGTTACCACATTTAAAAGAAAACACTGTTACACACAATCTGTCATGTTCAAGTCCCCATCCTGACCACGCCCACCCCCCACTCTGGCCATGCCTTTACCATGTGGCAAACATGAGGTGTGTTTGCCTGCGTGTCCAGGCCCTCCCCTTACATTAGGTGAGTTTGGCGTGGTGTGAACTCAAATATCAACTGAGCGGATAAGAGCACGCTGACATGCACAAGCATCTATACCAGGGGTGGCCAACCAGTTCAGAATAAAGAGCCACAATAAAACCGCCACCAGCGGCAAAAGCCACACAACACATGCAGGTCCACATTACAACAGCAACCATGACTTCCATATCTAATGAAAGTCATAATACATAGCAGTTTTCATAGTTTTTTTTTTCTTACTTAGATGGACTCAGTGGGAAACCTGACAGTCTTTGTTACCCACAATCCTTTTTAGGTCTGATTGTACTCGGTTGTGGCCACTCTTTCACTCATTTGTCACTAGAGGGGCTTTCAAACAATCTGACTCAGCAGTGAAAGGGTTAATATTGAGGAAGGTGATCTGGGGCTGCTTTGTTTTCCTCAGGCTGCAGAATCTGTCCATAAAAAACTCTGCGCGTTATTTTTTATTTTAAAATAATTGTCAGATGCATTCAAGTGCTTTTTTAACCAATCTGAAATGTTTCAAAAAGTTTAAAAAAAAAAAAATCCACCAATAACACAGCCACACAGTAAGAGCCTCAAAGGAGGGCACAGAGCGCATGCGGCTCAAGAAGGCCACAGGTTAGCCACCCTGATCTATACAGATATTTTGATGAATGTTATGAACATGTAAGATAAAAATATTTATTATAATTATTATTAATTTTTTCCTAATGAGGAAAAATGTATCCATTAGTATGTACACTTGTCATTGGCTTAATTTTGAGGGAAAAAACTAACTAATAATAAATTAAAAATTAAAAATAATTATTTTTATTTCAAGTTAAGCCAAAAGCATTCGATCTGCTTATATGCTGAAAGGTTTCAGGGTTACGTTTGGTTTCGATCGTTTTCTCAAATTGAGCTACTGGCGCCGTTTAAAAGAAAACACTGTTACACCGTTATGTCATGTTCAAGTCCCCATCCGCCACGCCCATCCCCCACTCTGGCCATGTGGCCAGTGTGTGACGAGTCCCCATGGTGTGCACCCCCTCCCCTCCACGTAAGCTGTGAACTCTGCGTCAGATCTTCACTGCATGGACGAGAGCAGGCTGGAGTCATGGATACAGGGGAGATGGTGAGTCTAAAATTGATTTTACTTCCATTTAAACCGTTTACAATTCTGTTTAAAAATAGATTTGTACTGTTTTCACATGTAAAGCAACTCTTATAGATACATTTGAAAATAAAATGTTAGAAGGCTAACTTATATCTTGTCAACCAAATAAGTTAATGCTAGCTAGTTTACTGGCAGCTAACATTACAGTTTATAAACCAACACCATCTTAGTTTACAGTAAATTGTGCGGTAGTGGGTGTCAAATGGAAACCTTAGTTTAGGACAGTAGCAGGTGTGGTTCTCAGGACCAGGTCAGCCATTTTGTAATGTGCACATGCCGTGACCTTTTGCCATTTTGCAACTTTTACCATGCGTGTGTGTATTGTGTGTGTTGGGGGGTTTAAACAAAAGTATAAATCAAGAGATGGCTGCAGTAATGTTAAATGCACTGATACTGAGCTGAAATGAAGTGTACTGCAACATGTGTCTTGCAGTCAGAATCAGATAGTGCTGTGTGTGTGGAGGTGGGGGTGTTGAGGTGAGAGGGAGTGGTGACTACAGAAGGAGGGGGGCTGGGGAACTATTTTCTCCAGAGAGATAAATATGTTGTACTTAAAGATTTTCCCATAAAAAACCATCCTATCATGTTTTTCTGGACTAATATTTGACAGTTTTGTAGTGTTAATTGGTTTATAAGCTTGTATTGTAATCTGCATATTTATTTATTACACATTGAGCATTAGTATGGCTTAAGAAAGATGTATAATGTTGAAAGCCCCTTTAGACTCAAAGTTTTCATTATTTAGGTCAGACACAATGGAAATATAAATTTTTGTAGCTATTAATTTATTGAAAATATGGACATACAGTGTTATACTACCTCTCTGATGGTGCATGTGACCGCATTACTGCCTAATCTACTGTTAATAAACTGGAGAAATGCAGCTAAAATGTGTGACTAATATGATATATGATATGACTTGCAGGAAGAAGATTTGACAACCATTCATGGTCACCGTGACAGCCCTTTAAATTCTTCAGGTCAGTAAAGTGATGATTAGGACAACTCGTAATATGAATTTGCGCTTAATGATCTCTTTTTGGTCATTTTGCTGGTACACATTAAATATCTGCTATAGAATGTTTGTTTGGAAATATTGTCATGGAAATCAGTGTTGGTTTGGTGCATGAGACTCAGAAAGTTGATGTGTTGCATGGCAAAGGCTTCGATTTGCGAGGTATTCCACCTGCAGTTTTGTTGATAAATCCAACTTTCTGAGTCTCATGCAGGGTTATCTCTGCCATTATAGAGCTTAGGGGCAGCGCCAAAGCATATAAACATAAAAACAATTTGGACATCATCTGGACTGCAAACATAGACTGTATAGAAGCCGATGAACAGGAGGGGCTCCTGCTTGTTGTCTTCTGGACCGTGCTGTATGATGGACACAAACAGTGTTACAACCACACACACACACCATGCATGTTGCGCACACGGCTTAAGGTACAGCCGACACATTAGATAGTGTGTGGTGGAAAAAGAGAGGGACTGTGAGTATAAAGTTAATAATCATTTGCATAATAGATGTGAATGTAGAATTTTTAGTCTGTGTACAGTATATCTGTTGGTAATTGCTACAACTCCTCAAGACCAAAGCCAAGTTCCCGTCTCCTGCTTGCTACCTGCTGGTTTAAAGTGAAGCGGTTAGCCAGCCCGGCACAGAAGCTAGCGACAACTTTAGCTAAGGTTCACTCACCAACCGTGGGCTGACCTTTAAGGTTGGACAAGCTATTCTCATTTTAGTGACAAGCTCCTCCAAGTTTTGCTTCTAATGATCCTTCCCTAGCTGCAACCAACAACAACTTCGGCTAAGCTTTTTGCAAAAATAACTGTTTAATGACATCACCAATATGCAAATGAATGTGTGGCGTCATTGCACCTAAAGCGCTCTGAAATCTCAGGGGAAAACCCTGTCATGCACTGTCACACATCAAACAATGCAATGTATGAAACATCCTCAACATTCTATGGCTGCCATCTTATAGTTTACCAAATGAGATTACCCTGATGCTCTATAGCGTTTCAATTTGATCTATTTAAGTTCTGTTGTAAACATATTTATCTCCTGTCATATCTTTACTAATGACTATAACCCCATTAACACTCTCTGACAGTGCCTTGAAGAAATAGATACTTGGATGTCACAGAACTTCCTCCAGCTTAACAAAAATAAAACTGAGGTGGTAGTTTTGAGGAAAGGAGGAAAGATGCAAACTTTCTACCTTGCTTGAAGAGGAAGGGCTTAATAGCAAAGAAAGTGGTAAAAAACAACCTTGGTGTCCTTATAGATAATGATCTAAATTTTAGCAGTCACATTAAAACAGTCATAAAATCATTATACCTTCATCTTAAAAATATCAATAAACTAAAGAATATATTTCCAAAGGAGGATCTTGAAAAAAATCATGCAATACTTTCATTTTCTAGTGGGATTGATTATTGCAATGTGATGGACTCCCTAAAAAGACTTTAAAACCACTCCAAATGGTACAGAATAGTGCAGCCAGGATCCTTACTAAAACAAAAGAACAGATCATATTAAGCCAGTCTTAAAGTCCTTACACTGGCTCCCAATTTAATACAGAATGGATTCTAAAGGCACTTCTGTTAGTTTTAAGTAACTAAAGGGGATGGGACAAACTACCTGCATGACATATTCCAACAACATTCTCCAACAAGACACCTTAGATTAAAACATTAGCAACTACTACTGGAAACCTACTGTGTCAGAACAAAACGGAAGCAGCTTTTAAACCACTATGGTGTGATCTTTGAATAACTTCCAGAGGACTGCATAACAAAATCTGAACTTGGAAATTGAGATTTTCACTCATAGAAAACATTCTCACAACCTTGATCTGAATGTAATAACACTAATTCTAAAATGTAGCCAAGATTTATTTTACCATGATACAATGACAATTATAAATTTGTAATGCAACGTTTACTGAGGATTTTTATATGTGTAGTATTTATATTAAACAATGATGGGTAAATGTTGCATTACAAGTTTGCAGCTATCATTGTATCTGTAAAATCAATCCCTACATTTGTGAAATTCTTTGTGTAGATATTTTCAATAGGTGGAACATTTTCTCTCACGTTTGCACCATATTTACCTTCATAATTAGAATTACTGCGACAAGGCAAGGAAACATTGTTAGCTATTTGTTTTACAATGTTGTTTTCCC